>NC_048223.1:70020233-70068138 GCF_002007445.2 Ailuropoda melanoleuca | reverse complement strand
GTGGGAGCTAGGGCAAGGCCAGGGGTGGGGGCAGAGACAGTAGGATCATTCCACTAAGAACACTGCCCAGAGAACTAGGAAGTCCCGAACAGAGGTTCCTGCCATCTTATGGACCCAGAGGCTGGAAGAGGTGAAGTGGGGAAGGACTGGTGGGGAAAGGTACTGAGAATTGAGCCAGGGTGGAGGAAAGCATTTTCAAGCTTCTTACCTCTCCCCTATAAGAAGTAGGCAGAGGTGTCTTAGCGGGATCTTAGCCAAGGCCCACCATCCCACTCCCTGTCTGCACATAAGGAGGCCTCTAAATGGAGGGTGAGGCTAGATATGCATTAGGGTTGGGGTGCTTGACTGCGCCTCTCTCCTGAGACTGCAGTGCGCTGGCTATGTACAAAATCTGGTGTGGAATAAGTAGCTGTCCCCTGTGACACTTGTCAGGTGAACTCTCTGCACACAAACCACGTTCTTTATCATCCCTGTGCCTCTGCTTAAGCTGTTATATCTCTTCAGAAAAATCCTTGTCTCCTACTTCAGATGAGCCCTTGTCTACTCTTATGTGTGTATTGACCTCATCGATCTTTAAGCTTTCTGTGGCACATTTGTATAAAATGACCTGAAGCTCAAGGAAGAAAGTCCCCTGACCTAGACCCCATGTTGTAGAGAGCCCTGCTCTGGATGTGGCCATGTCCTCCTCACTTCCACAGCATACCCAGTGTGCCCAGAAATCCAGAACCCTATGCCCTAAGGTCTTGACCCAACAGCGTGTAGAAGCTAAGGCAAGGAAGGTGGCTGATGAGTGGCGTTTTGGGGATGAGGATGACGGATGGACATCGAACAGTGCAGACTGAGATGTCCATAGGTCCTTGCTGTGCTACAGAAAGCCTGGAATTGGGGGCTCGGAGGCCTTTATTACTGTGCCACCAAGTTCCTATAGGAAACTCACTCAAGATGAAATAATTTAAGTTTACACCGACTTTCAATATTGTTAAAAAGGTCCATGTTTTTGACGGTAGAAATCACAAGATGTTTAGTATAAAATTTTGTTAGCTTGATTTATAACTTTTAAATATTTAGACAAGTGGCGTGAAAACCTCAGTTTGTACTCTTGTCTGAGCCTTGGAAATCCTAGGAGTGAGCCTGAGTTTCCTAACATTTCTACCATAGGTATTTTGTCTGCAAGATTTATTTATTCCTCATTTAAATTTCTTCATTAATAATGTTAATGAAAGTAATACTCTTCCTCCTGAAAATAATTCAAAATAGAAATAATCATAGCAGTGTCTTTAAAACTTTGGTGAACATAACACCAATCTCGGGTATTTCTTTAGAATGCAGATCTTGCAGCCCCATGACTAGGGATGCTGCTGACGTGGGACAACAGGGCATATATTTAAACAATCTAGACTACACTAGATGATTCTCATGTAAAAGTTCACGAACTATACTTTGGGATCTGTCCCTGGAAGAAAGTAGCCACGATATTTTTCCCCTTATCCCCAGAAAGGAGAACGAATTTAATTCTTAATAAAGTCTTTTCTAGAGTGATCATTTACAGCACTTTGGTCCATGTCGTAATCTCAGTTCCAGGAGTCTCATGAGTGTCATAAGCCACTGAAGTGGGGTTGTCATGCCCCACAGATCAATGACACTGTAGGCTGGTGGCACTCTGGCTGTAATCCATGGGCTGTTCTCAGCAGGGAGCAGCAAGGCGGTCTCTGCAGAGGCTCTTGGCTTGCTGGTTTCAAAATTTCTAATTTGAACTTTCCTTCCTCTTTCTTTCCTTTCCACCTTTTTATTCAACTTTAATACCTGTCATCTAATTTGGGAGTAGAAAAATGCCCTATACAAGTTTTTATTTGAGTCTGTTTGTTGGATTAACCAGCGGTTTTTAAAATTAATAGACAAGTATTCACAGTCTTTATTTTATGGCTCACTAATGAATTCCTAGTTTTACAGTCTAGGAAAGGAAAAAACAGAGCACAAGTGAATCAGTTTGAGGAGCAATGGGAACCCCTTAAAACATTAAAGTAGGCAAACAAAGGATAATTTGAATTCATAAAAATAACTTGATAATTAGTATCACACTTTGGATTATATAAAAGATTTTGGTATGTGAATACAAAGGGCAGAAAACTTTTTTAAATGAAGGCAGTAAAAAATAATGATTCATTGGGTCTTGGTGATAAAGTTTTTTTTTCCCAAAATATTAAGACTTTGAGACCAAAATAAGGTAGATTGAGTGGTGATTTGATTGTTTGAAATGGAAACAACTATCAAAAGTTCTGTTTTGTAACTTTGAAGATTTTTGAAAATTTCTTTCCTCCAGTAGTGTTCCTGAATGATCATTCTCAGACCCCAGGACTTCGGGAACTTCTGTTGAAACGTGATACATTAAAAACATTCACCTCTCTTGCCTTCCAAACTCTAAATGATGATGAAGAGGTTTTCAGAGGGAAAACACCCCAAGTAAAGAGAAAAGGAGAAGCAAAAACAGCACCATTATTAAAACTGAAAAGCAGATGAAAAGGTGTTCATTGACCTAGCAAACTCAAGAAATCTGAAACCACAACGGAGAGTGGAGAAAAGCCGTGTGGTAAGACAGCTTACCTACAGTAAGTCAGCAAGTTCCAATGATAACAGATACCAAATAGCTCTCAAAGTGCCAATGGAACTGAGAGCACTTAGCTGAATGGATCCCTTCCCATCCATCTAGCAAAGAAACAACCAATTCCAGCAAAAGACTGGCAGCTTACTCTCCGGAGATACTGAACGCAAGAAGCGGAGTCCAGAGACACAAGGTACTATGAGGGCATGGAAGCAGTACTGAAACAGGGGGATTCATTGAAGGACTATATTTCAACGCTCAACACTCACAACCCCTGCCTGATTTTGCTCTCAGGATGTTGACAAGATTCTCTCTCTCAAGCAGGAATTGGAGAATTCTCTCAGAGGAATTTCCTAGTCCAAGGGAAACGGAATCTACAGATTTTGAAAATCAGACATCACTTGACAATTTCATGAAAGATTTTTCAAATTAAAGTGCCACCTGCTACTGAGAAATTCTTTCCATATACTAAGAGTTTCCAATCAGCTTTACAGTGCTTTGTTTTTTAATATATTAGACCACCAAAGATTGCCAGATGCTTGAGAAAAAGCTGGCATGAAATACAGACAAAAACAACAACAACCAAAAGAGAGGGAATTAGAAATAAGCAGAGCCAATTCAGAATAAGGAAAATAAACTCTAATAATGAGAAAAAAAGAAGAAATCTCTAGTGACATATGGCATAACCTTAAAATAATTTAGGTATGTATTTTTTAATTTTTATTAAGATTTTATTTATTTGTCAGAGAGAGAGAGAAAGCACAAGCAGGGGGAGCGGCAGGCAGAGGGAAAAGCAGGGTCCCCACTGAGTGAGGAGCCTGAAGCTGGACTCCATCCCAGGACCCTGGGATCATGACCGGAGCCTGAGGCAGACGCTCAATCGACTGAGACACCCAGGTGTCCCTAGGTATGTATTTTAAAATGAAAATCTGGGTAACAGCAAATAGTGATTGCATTTCAAATATGAAATACAGAACTAGTAGATGGTATCAGCACTTGAGTACAAATCCAGCAAACAGTGAAAGCTAATTGTATAAGAATGTGAACAAATAGAAGAACTAAGTTAGTGGTAAATTAGCTGAGGGCACCTACTTCTATGGAGTGGGAATCAAGGACTGCAAGGGGCGGGGGTGGGGAAGAGAGAACTGCTGGGGTTTATTTTTTTTAATAAACTCTGTAAAACTATTTAATTTTTGAAACTACTTTTATGTTCTGTTTGATAATAGACAATGTGACATTATAAAAATATTTTATTGATATCCAGAAAATTAAGAATCTTCATAATGTGTGTCTACTTTCTGATAATGAGAAGAAGTGTCTAGTGTCTGTTTATTATTGTAACTCCTATTCTTACTGCAGTATTTGGATATAGAGATTCTCACCAGGATACTGCAGATGACAAAATTGTAAATGGGAAGCATGTAGTCCTGAGAATTACGGAGCTTTAAAACCACTGAGCTATCTATTTCAAATGCCCCATAATAGCTGTGTGTGTGCAATCTTAAAATGCGTAGTCTTGGAGTCTGTTCCCTGTAACGGGGACGTGTCTATGCAGTACACATTGAATATATGTTCTTCTTTATTTTATGTTAAAGATACAGTGCAAGAGAACAACCACCACCTAGGGTTCCAAATAAATCACACCATGAAAGAGAAAAAAGCAAAATCTAGTTTACCAGCATTGTTATTGTAACAGGCTCTTGGAATGCTTTGGTACACTATTAAAACATTTATTATATGCAGATTTCCAGGCAAGTAAAAACAAACCAGAACAAATTTGTTCTCCCCCTTAGGACAGAGCAAGCTCTAAAGAACCTATTTTGTCTGTTTGTGTTTCTGTGTGTTCCAGATTTGAGAGTGAGGACGAAAAACACTGATTTAAAAGCGATTTTCTGTGCTTCATGAAGCTTGCTGATAAATTCCCACAATAAATTTCTCCTTTTGCTTAATAATAATGTATCCACGGCCTTTAAGAATTCAGGGTCTTTTCTCTTTAAACTTTTACTCCTAACTCTCATCGGAAGTAAATAGTTAGATTAACAATTTAGAATTGTGTGGAAGAAAAGAAAGTCATAAAAAATAACGCTCAATGTTTAATAAAGTGAGCACTTTGTGAATGATTTCTAAATGAATGCTGACAATCCTCAGAAGACTTTATAGTCTACAATATATAATCATGTATTATCTCACTTGATCCTATTAAAATTGCATGGCAGGCAAGGTATTCTTTTTTTTTTTTTTTTAAAGATTGTATTTATTTATGTGACAGAGAGACAGCCAGCGAGATAGGGAACACAAGCAGGGGGAGTGGGAGAGGAAGAAGCAGGCTCATAGCAGAAGAGCCTGATGTGGGGCTCGATCCCATAACACCGGGATCACGCCCTGAGCTGAAGGCAAAAGCTTAACCGCTGTGCCACCCAGGCGCCCCAGGCAAGGTAGTCTTTCTACTGAGCAAAATAATTTAGGTTAATGAAAGTTTCAGAAAATGTTCGATTAACAGGAAGCAGGATCAGTCTGATTTACAACTTCTTATTCCAGCTCCACTACTGAGTACCGTGAATTTTCTCTCTCTTCATGAGGACAGATATTAATGGACTGATGATGCTTCACCTGAATATGAGCAAAGGAGTCGTTTAAATTGAGAATTCTGAACAGATGTCTGCGTGTCTTCAAAAGCTCAGTTTAACTGTTTCACCATTCCGGTCATAGGTGACTGCTCTGCATACGTGGCAAGGTGTACCAGGGAAATCCTCCTGAGTTCTTTGTCCTTCAGCTAATAGCTGAGACATAATAATAAAGGTAACAACAATAACAGTGATAACGGTGATGAATATTTGGTAGCTGCCAATCACCACCTACAATGTGACAGGCACTGAACGCTGTACAAAACGTACTTAATCTCCATTACAGTCTTATGTGATCGGTGCTAGAATTATACTCATTTTACAAGTGAGGGAAATGAAGATCAGAGGCTAAGTCACTTACCTAAAGTACAGACAGCTCAAAAATAGAGAAGCTATGAACCGGGCTGCATATATATATATATATATATATATATATATATATATCCTCTACACCTAAACCTTCTGGTTTGCTCTAGCAAACTCAAGGGAACACATGTAAATCAAATTTGGTTCACGCCTTAGAAACAACTATCCCTCCTGAAGCTTATTACATCTGTAAAAACACCTTTTCGCTAATCTCACAATATGTAGGAAATCCTAACACAAAACACCAAATTAAGCAATATTTTTCATAACTATTTGGATACCTCATTAGCTGATACTAGGTATCCAAATGAAAACTGAATTATTCAGTGAGAGAGAACAGAGGTGAGCACTATTAGTCAGGAAGCAATTCTGAGCTCTGAGCTACCTACAGGATTCCAGACTTGAGGGTTATAAAGCCACACTCCTCAATGGCAAATGCTATCAGGCAAGAGAAAACTAGGTGGACAAAAATCGTCACGTCAGTCCTACTTTGGAAATCAGCTTTGCCAACCATGAACTCTTAGAGTCTTAGCCTCCCCTTTAAATGCAAAAACACTCTCCTCATCCTCCCCATACCCAGATGCCATCCTGCAGAGAAGCCAAGAAGGCATTGGGAAGTTGAATTCCTGCAAGACTAAGAATTTTTCCAATTTTTGACTGAATATTACATACGAGATACTATTTCAGTTACCAGTTTTGAACATGAAAATACTGAAAATTGAGTCCCGTTAGTCACCTTGTAAAGACTTGAGGCAAAGAGCTGATTAGTCCAAAACAAAACAAGAGACTTATATTTTCATTGAGTACAAAAGGTATAGTTTGAATAAATTCGTTTAAATATGTATAATCTTCGTGGGGCCCATTGATGGTAGCTCACATGATGGCCTCTGCCATCTTCCAGAAGTAGCAATCTCCTTGTCTCTGCCCATGCCTTTGCTCACAGATGCTGGTCCGTGCTTGGGTCTCCCCATTTGCCTCACCCCCTTCTGTCATGATCCAAAGCTTAGGTCAACTTATAACTCAGCCTCACACCCACTCTTCCTTTCTCTCCTCTGTCTCTTTCCTTTCCAAGTTAGTTAAATCTACGGTTGTCGCAGAAATTGAAGTCACAAAAGAAAATTCTGCAGAGACTGTTTTTATTGGAAAAAAGAAATAACGGAAGACTGAGGAGTGAGTGGGGCAGTGTGGTGAATGACAGAAGAGGAAAAATAAGATTTTTGCAATGCAGTCTCCAGAGAACAGGAGACAAAAATGCCAGGGCCTAAAGAATTGTCGAGAAGGCAAGGCAAGCAGGTCAGAAGGCCCGACTAGACTTTATTGTGAAGGTTTAATACATAGAATTAAAGGTGGAGATTTCTTTTTTTTTTTTAAAGATTTTATTTATTTATTCCACAGAGATAGAGACAGCCATCGAGAGAGGGAACACAAGCAGGGGGAGTGGGAGAGGAAGAAGCAGGCTCATAGCAGAAGAGCCTGATGTGGGGCTGGATCCCAGAACGCCAGGATCACGCCCTTAGCCAAAGGCTGACGCTTAACCACTGTGCCACCCAGGCGCCCCAAAGGTGGAGATTTCTTATTTCGTTGAAGGCAAGCCGAGGATGTGAATAAAAGGCTACCCAATGTATTTTCCATTAGGAGTTAGAAATTATTCTGCAGTTTGGAGCACTGACAGCCAGGAGGAGTCTCTTCTAAGTAGCCAGCTCCATTGCCTCATGCTTTTGTAAATGTATGCATATGTGTGCTGTCAGGAGATCTGGTTCTTTTTATCCCACATGTATTTTAACTGAATAAATCCTACTTATATAGATCCCTTTTTTCCACCAGTTGGAAATGTGTGTGGGTAACGCTCTGCTGTGTGTGGTTTATGTCTGGAGCCGCTTCAGATGTCATGCTCGCCTGCTTTTGCTCCTGAAGACAAATTTGTAAGTGGTACACATTACACTCTCTTGATTGGGCCTGTTAAGGACAAAAAAAAAAAAAGTCTCAGATGTGATAAGACAGAAGCAAATTTTATTCTGATACTATTGCCAGTGATAGCAGAGGGAACACAGGCTGAGTCTGAATCCCTAGCTCTCAGAACTAAAAGGCTGGGGAATTTTTAAAAGGTAGGTCGGGGTGGGGGTAGGAGCAGTGGGACCCTAAGACATCTACATTTTCTAACTGGCCTTACCTGAAGGAAAAGTCAACTTTCTCTTACTCTCTTGGCAAGAGGTAGTTTTACAACTTGGGAAAAGGCAAGCCCCTTGTTACTCTCCCACAGAAAGTAACACATAGGGGTGCAATCTTCCTTGATGATTCTATTTCAAGAGGTGGCTCCCAGGTTCTTAAGAAACACTGTCTTGTGCAAGAACCTGGGAGAATATTTACACACATTTCAAAGGAGCAGAGAAAGTGTTTTCTAAAGTAAGTGCCCTAAGAAAAGCCTGGAGCCAGGGAGGACTCTGGTGAAGTTTAGTCAAGATGAGGGGAGGTTAAGGTCACACACATAGTCATCCCTGTGGACACTTAGATGATTCAGGGGCTCTAAGTGGACCAAAAAAATTCATCACCATTGCCTGGATTGCTGCTTTCAACAGCATGGTACTGACTATGCTTCCACCATCACCAATGTCCCATTAATGCCAACTCCATTCAGTTGTCAAATGATTCTTTATTTAATACCTACCTTGTTGAGTGCTCTCTACTAAGTGCTGGAAGTTGAAGGGAGTCCTCATGGATTTCCCTGCCCTTGAACATTCACTATCGTGTTCACCATGAGTAACAATCCTGCCTAGAGGCAATAGAAACATTTTTCTCCCCTCTACCTTTTCCATAAAGGCAAACAAAAAGCAAAATAGAGAAATGAAGAACAAAAACAGAAATAAGCAAACAAAAAAGTGACGAGGTAGGATAATTACTCTCCACCCCTCAGGCAAGTTTTATGCTCATACCATGGTAATCTGGACTTATGAAAACAAAGTAATAGTAAAAGACTTTGAAAAGTGAGAGAGAAGAAACAAAATTTTATTGTTTTCAAGATAAATAGAGTTATAATATTGGACTAAATCTCAACATTAGAAATGCTTGTTTCTGTTGTAGATTATTTTCTTTCCCACCTTCTTTACACCCATTCAGTGGCTGTGAAGCTCTCGCTCCTCCCGTATCTACACATATTTTTAAGGTGAAACCATATAGAAAAATTGCTGCAGAAGCTCAGAGGCAAAAAGAAAGAAGGAGCCTTTGGGGTTAGTCATGATGGGAAGAGATGAGGGACCAAGAGAAAGAAGGAAAACAAAAGGATGCCAAGGAAACAATTCTCTTCGATCTCCCCACTGTGGATTTGTTGCAGTGAACCCACTGGGAAAAATAGAGAACTGATTTGCCCCATTCCCCAGGGTTCCATGAAAGTATCTCCAGTAATGGGTTGTACTTGTTTGCATTTATGAATATTAAAGGCAGAGTGATGTCTACTTGGGAAGAATGAAAAGAGGGAAGAGGGAGGAAGAAAGAAAGGAAGGATGCGAAACTACAGAACTCCATTTTTTCCAAATAACAGATCATGGGATTTGCAGGTCACAGTCTTTTCATTCTCCACAGTAGTCTCTCTCTCTTTTTTTTTGAGAGAGAGAGAGAGAGCATTCTCTAAAGTATTCTAAGCTTGGCATCAAGCCCCTTGAATTATTCACAACAGCTCTATGAAGTAAGTAGCATTATTATACCCATTTTCTAGACACAGACTTTTAAATTCTGGGAAAGAGAAACATCTGCCCAAGTCACACAACAGGCGAGTAAGTAGCAGAGCCAGGAATCAAGAGCAGACAGTGTGGCTCAGACCCTGAGCTTTCACATGAGACTCCGCTGTCTCACCGGGCACTGGTTTTCTATATTGAAATGGCATATGGTATCATGTAGGAAGAGTAGTTAATCCTAACATTATTTAGGGCCACAATTCTAAAGGATCTTAGTGAATAAGGCCCTTTTTTTTTTTTTTACATTCACTGCTTCTATTTGGCATCTCTGACAGAAACCCCAATCACGTTGAAAGTCAGTCATGGCGTGTGATATGAATCCCAGAGCTTTATGTGCATCACCTGAGATGATTAGATCCCAAGCTGTGAGTAGTTGTAGAACAGGGGCATAAATTATATTTGGGTGTTTTTGTATGTTTGCACATAATCAAATCTAGAGCTATGCTGAGCATAGAGTGAGATATGACAGCCACAAGTCCAGAGAAAGGGACAACGATGTAAATGAGCAAAACAAAGCAAACATTGAAATATGTGGGTAAAGAGGGTTTGCCATATATTTGTCATATAAGAAATAAGAAGCTGAAACATGGATAGGACAGAAGCACTCGGGTGGCTCAGTCGGTTAAGCATCTGACTCTCGATTTTGGCCCAGGTCATGATCTTGGGGTCCTGAGATCTAACTCCACCTGGGGCTTTGAGCTCAGCGTGGAGTTTTGCTTGAGATGTCTTCTCTCCCTCTCCCTCTGCTCTTTCCCCTGCTCATGCTCTCTAAATAAATAAATAAATAAACAAATAAATAAATAAATAAAATATTTAAGAAAATGGATAGGACACTCTATATTTACTAAAATTACTAAGTCAGAAGCACTGATCATAGGAACTGAAATGCTGACCACGGGATAGCAAAATATACTTATTATTATTGGTTTGTCAGACATAAAGACACTCAACATGGAGTCCAATATATTTTACATATTTGCATTGACAGACTAAGGGGTACCCTGCATGGTTATTCTGAATTAACTCTCCAGCACAACCTCCCCAGTTCTATTAATTTATTAAGGGGCCACCACTAGAAAGGTAATGGATCATTGATATTATTAAATTATCCTTTTATCATTGGGAGGGCTTACATAGATAATCTCCATCCACAGTTAAGTAACTAGAGAAGAATACGTTCTCCACCTGCAAGGGTGATCAGTAAACATTTTTGTAAGGATGTTGCTTGAGCTAAGCCATGAAGATGAGTACATATGCTTTAGGAATATAGAAGTAAGGGAGGAATATGAGTAAAAACAATAAAAGTCTAGAGAATTAAAAATGTTTAAGCATGGCTGGATTCAAAATGTATATATGTTGCTTCTAAGTGATGAGGTTGAGGTAAAAAAAAAAAAAGAATAAATAGATAAAGAAATGCCAGAGCTCGTAAGACTTTGGAGATCATATCTACATGTCTGTACTGCGCTCTAAAAGCAACTTGAAGCCACTACAGGGTTTCGCTTTGGGGATTAATATGAAGAGATTTTTAAAAAATTTATTTGTTTATTTTGTGGGGGAAGAGCAAAGGGAAAGGGAGAGGCAGAATCTGAAACAGACCCTGCACTGAGCATGGAGCCTGTCAGGGGGCTCCCTCTCATGACCCTGAGATCACAACCTGAGTCAAAATCAAGAGTCAATTGCTCAACCAAATGAGCCACCCAGGCGCCCCTAAGAGATTTTTATAATATGAAATTAACTGGTAGAGAAGTAGAGAATGCTGGAAGAGGTGAAAGATTGGAAACAGAAAGGCCAGTTAGGAGACTGTAATAATCAGACTCAGAAAAGATAAGAATTTTAAAAAGGAAAGATTATGGTACTCTATCAGACTGTGTGTGATTCTTGTAGCAGAACCACTAAGGATGAATGGAAGGATGAATAGTTGGACAGATAAACAGGTAGATGAGATAGAGATAGAGATATACTTACATAATTTATTAGAAGGATCTGTCCTTGCACAGTTGTGGGAGTTGGTTAAAGAGTCTGTGTAAGACTGCTCTCTTCACATCAGATCCTAGAGCTTGAAAGTTAAAGGATAGGCAGTGAGAAAGAGGAGATGCATATGGAGTGTGGAGAGAATAAGGATAAACTAGAAATATGAGCATGGGCTGGAACTCACAAGGACAGCCTGGAACCTATTTAAATGTCTTACTGCTTCCAATTTTATGATGTAGCTGTCCTAGGGAGGAAATGATGCTCTTTCTCATGAACTTAAACAAGCACCTGGCCCAAAAGTTAGAGAACGATCTGAGAGAAGGTAATTGATGCTCTAAGCCAATGAGGCAAGCTAGTAGGTAAGTGACAACATGCATGAGTTATAATACTTTCTGGACCAACATTGTAAGTATTAAAAAGATTATATATATGGACCTGCGTGACTCAGACAGTTAAGTGTCTGCCTTTGGCTCAGGTCATGGTCCCAGGGTCCTGGGATCAAGCCCCAAGTCAACCCTCTCTGTCTGCTCCTCCCCCCTGCCCGTGCTCTCGCTCTCTCAAATAAATAAATAAAATATTTTAAGAAAATACCATATATATATGATTGTGTTTCATTTTTGCCTTCTAACCTCTAAAATGTCCTTCGTGTCCCATCTTGGTTAGAATATACAGAAAAGGAAACTCTGGGAAATGTAGTTTACCCTAACCAAGTTGACACACTACCAAGACACCAGCAAAGATTGAGAAGAAATGGTTTGATAGAGGTAGAATAAGGGTTGGTTACTGATTGGATATGCCTTATGGGATAGAACAATATTAAAATGAAAGGATTCATTAAATTTGGTAACTGCAATCTAGGACAATGAGATTTCAGAAGTAGATACTAAAAAGAGATTAAAAAATAAATAGAAATTCTCAACAGAGAGAAAGTTTTCTTCCAGGAATTTGGAAAGCAAAGGATACAGCAAAGGACATAACTTTGGAAGAACCATACTGGAGATAGTAATATAATGATAACAACAGTATGGAAGACTTCTGCATTTTATCATATTTATGTTCTTGTGGCAGAAGCCAGTCACAATAGGTTAAAATGCAAAAAAGGAGGGGTAATCTGAAGAAGCAGTGATCTATAGATGCCAGGAGAATATAATACATGAGTACAAACACACGTGCACAGATAAGTGCCAATCCAAGAAGGGGCACCCTTTCTCTTAAAAGGAGGTAAAGGTAGGGACTGTTATAATTCATCATCACAACATTCTTGAAGTGTTCAATTTTACACAGGTTTACCAATGAGGAAAAAGTAAATGACTTCCTGTTAATTTTTTTTCTTATACTAGTTTCATGATACTATCTATTGTATTTGTGTCCAGACAAATTAAACCTCTTGAAGTTTTATAAGAAACTGAAATTTTATATACATTTACTATATGAAACCTTAAAATGTTAAGTGACATATTTTAGTATGTGTGTATGTGTCTAGTAAAGATTCTTTATGAATTGTGTTAGATTCTGAATTATCACTAGAGTAATGCAAGTTGAACTGGAAATCTATTATATTTGAACTTATTGACAGATTTTTAGTATAAATTAAGAGTTGGTAATATGTAGAGTTCCAGGATTTTCCATGTTAATTCTCTGGAGTAAACTGCATTCATTCCTCTAGCAAAATCTGTTAATTTAAGTGTTCAGAGTTGAAAAAAGAAAAAAAAAACTTTGGAGATTTTCTTTAAAAAAATTAGTAACTTATAAAAATACACCTAAGGGATGAAAGTTAATTTTTGTATGTTGGCATACTCCTTGTTGAAGCAAATCAGCTAGTACCTTAAAAAATTACAGTGACATTCTTCTTTGCTTAAGAGTAAATGAAATGCCAAAGGATGAACAATGTATGCATTAGAAGACCAAAATATTGTCCATTTTTATCCTATATGTAAAACCTATTGATAATCATCTTGGTGTATTTAAAGAAACAGTAAATTTGAAAAAAGAGAGGAACTTACAATCTTGGATCATAACATACCTGCAAAATTGTCATTATCAGAAAAATAATTGTGAATCTTTTCATTTTTTTTGAGATAAGATAGTTACAAATGAAACCTTATTCATTTCTTGCTTTAATTCTAACATTTCCCTGATTTAAAAACAAAACAAACAAAACTATTAAAGTCTCTCTTTTCACCAAATGTACAATTAAGTGAAGCTAATTACATGTTCCTTTTAATTTTGCAAAGGGGAAAATATTTGTCAGTCACATATTAGATGAACAATTGTCTAGAAAGTGATCATAAATTGTCATGAAAGTAAAAGTGAATTATACTTAGTCATGTAGAATGATGAGATATTTTCATCAATTTTTTCATGCACTCAGAAATTGAAAACATTCATTTCACATAGGTTTCCTTTTGTCTTTTACTTTTAAAATATTCAGCTTCTGCTCAGAACACTATTCTTATTTCTATTGTGCTTTTCTTTGCCTTTTTTTCCTTTGACATGTGATTTCTGAGCTATCTTTAATAAAGGAGACGTATTGTTAACATTCTTTAATTTAAGCTATATCTAAGCCTCTAAGAAAACCTTTCTCTCTAGATAAATATCTCACTGATAATAAGTACTTTATAATGTCACTTATCTTATGAGTCAGGATATCTTAAAGAAAATAAAAACTATTGGATTCAAAAGTAATACATGTATACAGATGATATATGGAAAAGAAAGTAGTTGATAAACTGAATAAAGCAAAACTGCATATTTTGCTGCCCTCAGGAATCCATTTCCTTCCCAAAAAATTGTTGATTTATGGGACTCAGGAAAAATATTTTTAACTGAGCCCAGAGTCCTCATTTTAGAAACTGAATTTCTATGTTAATTCATCATGGAAATCACATTTCTATTTCAAATTAGCAGGAGATTTTGCCAGTTACTTGGTGAGTCTAGAGGGACTCCTCAAAGAAATCATCAGCATTGACAAATGCAGGACTGAAGCTGAAGACAAGTCAGGGAAATCATTGGTATGTATTACTGCAGACATCCACGAAACTTACTGTTTATAACCTTCAGTTTGCTTTCACAAAAAAAGGTAGATGATTTTACTAATATGAATACTCCACAACCCTGTTGTTCTAGGACACTGTTATGTGAAGATTTATATATACTGTATTCATCAGGTATTTTCATTTCAAAGGTTTCTAAGGAAAAATGTTTGCTTGGGAGAGTTGGATCAAAATTCAGGCTACCCATTGCAGTTGGCCCTTTCCATCCGAAATCTCTAGGTGAAAACCTAAAAGTAGAAGAATAATTACAAGTACTCTTTGAAAGATACCAGGCTATGAGATCTGGTTGAAGAGGGGACCACAGCACAATATAAAATCCTATCATCAACATTTTCTTAAATTTACAGTAAGTTCCATTCTTACTATTATATGAGAAAATGAACTAGCCACAGAGAATACGTATATTCACACAGCATAGGAGACCATTTTAAATTTCACGTCCATTGAAATTTTAGAAAGAAAATATAAACAAATGAGACCATGCACTATAAAACATCTGTGACATCACTTAACATTAAAGAAATTTGAAGACAAATGACCAAAACAAAACTCAGTAATATGGTGTTCAAAGTTTTTCTGTCTGTAATTAATTATATCAATACAAATTTTAAATAGACAAAGAACATGGCAAAAGAAGTCAATAAAATTATAATTTTCTAATAACCATAGTAGATACCTGATCTAATTTACTCAAAGACATATACATTTTAAATAGTGAAGTTTCATTTTTCTTCGACTACATTAGCAAACCTAACAGAATGATTGATAATATAAACTTTTGTTGAAAATGTTTGAAAGTAGAAATATCACAACCCTATGGGCTGTGACCCATAACTGAAAGTATTAATTAATACCAATTCATTGGAATAAAATTTACCATATCAAAAGAAATAAAATATACATATACCTTTAACTCAACATGTCCATTTTTTTAATTTATCATATAGATACCATTTGTATGTGGATGAAAAGGCATTGAAAAAATGTACTTTTGTTCACACTAGCCAATGTGTTCTATAAAGGACTAGTTACATAATTATTTTATGCTTCTAAATAGAATAGTATGTGTCTCTAGAAACAATATCTATTTTCACATTTATCACATGCATGCTAATATATATGAATGGAAAAATATAGATACAGAAATTATATAATGTATACCGAGAATGTGAAAAGATTCTGTGGATTTCTGTAGGCAGTAGGATGAAAAGGTTGGGATAACTTTCAGCTGTATCAATTTGTTGTAAACACTTTACTTCTAATAACTTGCCATTTGTGATTTAAAATGGCAAAAATATGAACTTTTGCATCTACCCAAGGATGGGAAGAGAGAGGGAAAGACAAAGAAGGAAAAATCCAAACAAAATGGCTGAACACGGATCCCTTTCTTTTTCGGCAAGTGCATTATTTGGCTTGATGTTGGTGTAAGCGTTTAGAGGTTGTTCCCTGAGCACCCTGGATGGTGTGGTGTTCCAACAGAGAGTTGTCTGCTGTTTTGTGAGCAGAAGTTGTTAATGCCTGCAAATTGATGCTATTCTCCAGTCTCGGGTTATAAAGGGAAAGCAGATGTTCATGTGCAACTAACCCAAACACATTGAGAAAGGCTACAGACATTTTCCCATTTCAATTACCATAATTTAATGTCTAGAATACATGCCCAAAAGCTTTTCATGGCAGAGGATCAGCACATCCCCTGTAATGCAAACCAAGTCCCTAAAGTCTTCTGTATGCATTGCTCATTTTCAGAGACAAAATCATTACACTGAATGTGAGTTCAAAATGTTCTGAAGTGCTTTTGTTGGTATATTTTCAAAGATTACTGAGGTTTGTTACACAGTAATTTTCATTATAGATTCCTTATAAGAGTTGTTTACCTTCAAACATTTCATACTGTGATTTTTGCAATTGCTAATATTGAGCTGAATTTTCTAGGCCATTTCTCAAGTGATTACAATCATGTATTGTTACCTTATACTTCCCTTTGCAGGAAGTTGTCATTAAAAGCCAGAGCTGCCTTGTTTTGAAGCATGTAAAATGACTAATGTCTTTTTAAATAGGAGCATCTTTGTATGAAACATAAAATATTTGATTTTTGTAAAGTAAAAAAATAAAAATATCATTTTATTCAAATAGAAACACAAATGTTGATTACGTTATCAGCACAAAATATGAAAATGTGGAAATATTCATGGTGGATTATGTGCAAAAAAATGTGTAGGATCCATACATACATACATCACAAGATATCACCAGCAAAAATACAAATGCTTTAGTCATTAATTATTGGTGGATATTATGAAAAGTTTCCATTTCTCCTTCTTTTTGGGCATCCACATTTTATAAGTGTTCTATTAATTTAGCATTAAGAAACAATCTAAGTACCTAAGGCAATACAGAAAATATGCTTTGAAACAAGATTTAAGGAAACAAAACTTAGGCAAAACTTTGATGTTCCTTCTCTAAAACCTAAAACTGCAAAATTGGTTATACTTGAAAAATATATTCACTTATTTTTATGAATATATTCTGATATATTTATCAGAAAAACAACAGAAAAATCACACTATCATAAGAAATTATGTGAATTTTGGATTTTTTTTCATTTCTTTCACATAGTTTTTGTTTTTGTTTTTGTTTTTTTTGTTGTTGGTGGTCCCTAAAAAACCTGAGATTTTTAACGAGTAATAGATTCATAGAGAAAATAATTGATTACAAATTTGAAAAGTAAATCTTCTGTTCCTGACCTTGAGTTTCTTAATTTCTTTCCTTAACAGTGTTACCTGTCTATACTGGTTTCTTCCAGTGAGAGTCTACCATGGGCATTCATAGAGTGTGTGTGTGCGTTTCTATACATGCATGAATGTGTGTGAGCTGAATAAGTATTTATATAAAGAAAGAGCATAAATTGTGGCATTATCTGCAGTGTTCTCTACTGCTCTTTATTCACAGAAAAATAGCTTTTAACTATTCTATAACTGAAAAGGAGACATACTGTTATTAAATGTATATTTTTCTGTTGTGTGGGTCTAGAATAATTTATTTAATAAGTTCCATATTGTTAGAGAGGTGGTTATTTGTTTCCAGTATTTTTTGCTTTAAAATTTTATTTTAAAATTTAAAATAAAAAGTTTCTGTTCATATATATGGGTATACTTATTGGATATGTTTTTGAAAGGGAGATTTCTGGGTCAAAAAGTATTAACTTTAAAAAAATGAGACATTGCAAAATTGTTCTTCATACATTTTAAACGGTTTGTATCAATATATCACTGTGGTATTTAACATATCTTTGAAACAATTCCCTTTATAATTAAACAAAAATTTCAAATTAATTATGGTTTTAAATTGTATTTCTTCTATCTTAGGAAACTTATCATCTTTTTATTTGTTTAAAAGTCATTTGCCTGTTTTTGTGCACATGCATGTACGGCAGGAGTGAATAGTTTATGTTCTCTGCTCATTTTTCTACTGTTTTGCTTGATTTATTTTTTTCTCATGAGCTGTAAGAAATATTTATGTACTAAGGAAATTATTCCTTTGTCAACCATATTCTTTGCAAATATTTATTCCCAGTTTTATTACTCAATTTGTCTTTTGACTTGGTTTATTTAATTGTGCGCCGATCCCCTTCAGGGAAGAATTTATTGATCCAGCTGCTGCTGGGCTGTCAGTTGACAAAGTCTTCAGCTCATAGACTGCCTCAGCTTCACTCGATTTGCTCTCTGCCAGACGAGCCAGTCATGGATTCAGGTTGAGGTATCAAAGGCCCAGTATTCTATCCCAATGTGAGACAGCTCTGACGAGCATTTTAGTGGCAAAGGTTCTCATGCGGTCAGCTGAGGCTGCCAGTGACTCTACCACACAGTTTAACTTCTCCCCATGCCCCTTCCTCCCCACTTCTTTTCTTTTCCTTCAACAGATGTTGATCCCAAGGGCGCTCCTTAATCAACATTCTGCACCCTAAATACTGAATCGGAGCTTGCTTTCCAAAGAGCCCAATCTGTGCCACCCACATACACACACACACACACAGTATTTACAGATACAATTGAGACCCCCTTCATAGTCTTCTTTAATCCTATATATGCTCCATCCAGAAGCGAGTTCATTCCTGGAGATCCGTGTCCATATATAACATATTTAATGTTTATATGTAAATACAAATATTGCTAAGTGTATCTGTAATCAAAATCACATAATTTTTATTATTTATAATTAAATTATATACTTATATTTTTATTAAATATCTATAAATAATATAAAATATCATTTTGAACATTTTAAATTTTCTAAGTGTCAATATATATCACCACTTTATTGTTTTTATTCAACTTTTTTTTTTAGAGTCAAGTCTCTTTTTAAAAAGATTTATTTATTTATTTTGCAGAGGGACAGAGAGAAAGCGTGCATGCATGCACACACAGTGGGGAGAGAGAAAATCTCCAGCAGACTCCCCGCTGAGTGCAGAGCCCAATGCAGGGCTTGATCCCAGGACCCTGAGATCATGACCTGAGCTGAAATCAAGACTGAGCCACCCTAGATAAAACTCTTGATAGAAGTGGTCTAGCTTATTCATTTTACCTGCTGTAAGGTATTCCATCATATAAATATATCCACTCTCCCGCTGATGGTCATTTAAATTTTCTGTGTTTCACTATCAGGAATATTTTTCCTCATGCATATGTAGATGAGTTTTTCTGCAGTATATATAACTAGGAGTGGAAAGGCATGTTCATAAAAGATAGAAATCTTTAATATTACTAGAAAACTCCAAATTTCCTGAAAAAGAGATTTCACAAATGTCCTAATTTTAAAAAACGTTCTCCAAATAACTCTTTGCCCATCCATGAGCTATGCAGTTAGATGGGAAAATCATCTTCCATTAAGCTAGATACCAATCACCTAGCAGGTGGAAGATGAATTTGTGACAATAACCCTATTAACAGCAGTACCTTCCCCCTAGTCCCAGAGGTAGGACATTTGTAAGCCACCTTTGGAAGACCTTAACTGTTTTATAATCAATCTTCTAATATTCACAGCTTATCATTGAAACTCCTTTTTTCCATTAAACTCAACTCTCATCCTGTAATAAATTTGAAGTTCGGGTCTATTTTTTATAAGCATTGTCATCTTTTTGTGTTAGAAAAAGTCTTCAGGCTATTTTGTGTGAGAAAAAGTCTTCAGGCTAAGGATCTTGGAGTTCAAGTTATTTCTGCACTTGTAATCTTTGATTAAAACAAGGGAGCACACAAACATGTTCAAAATATGCTTTTTTCAAATTTAATTGTGAGAGGATGTGAAAATTGGCTGTTACATCTCCTACCTCTTCCTCAGGCTACGAGCCTTACCTGCTCTCCATACTTTATCCTATCAGTGAGAGCCTTTACTTGGGAGTCAGGTGTGCCAGGAAACAAGGACCCATGGTGTCTCTGCAGACCCTCACTGCACCATGCCTTCTTTCTCAGCCATGAACAGCACTTACTGAACTAAATTTTCTCGAACATAGCAGTTCTTTCTCCCACTATAACTAATAACCACAAAACAGTCTAGTATCTCTGCCTCATGGTTGCTCCAACTGAATGAACTGTTCTTCAACGCAGGTTCAGATCCTTTCTACAAGCAGGCACACACATTTCTGTACAAGTGGATGTCACTAAACTTTCTCTGAGAAGAATGTGAGATGGTAGAGTAAGAGATGAGGTTGAGGGGCGCCTGGGTGGCTCAGTCGGTTAAGCAACTGCCTTTGGCTTAGGTCATGAACTCAGGGTCTTGGGATGGAACCCTGCATCGGACTCCCTGCTCAGCAGGGAGCGTGCTTCTCTCCCTCTGCTTCTCCCCCTGCTTGTGCTCTCTCTCTCTCTCTGTCAAATAAATAAATGATCTTAAAAAAAAAAAAAAAAGATGATTTTGAATCCTGACTCCACTACTCAGTGCTTGCGTGCATTCAGGTACAAATTTCCACCTTTCAATTGCTTTATCTGCGAAATGCCAGTTTTTTTAACCTGTCAGGCTATTTGTGAGAATTGACCTAAAAAACTCATGGGAAAGTTTCTAAAGGAATATCTAGCACACAGTTGGCACTTAATAAATGTTAGTTTTATTTCTTGTTTTATTTCTCCCACATTTTTGAAATTATTTGTCCTGTACCTTTATTTTTTTTTATTAAAACGTGCTGCCTTGTCCTGTACCTTTAATTGAATAGTAAACTCTTACTTGATTTAAAAATACTTTAAATGAATTTAAAATAGCAAAATATATGAGACCATTTCAAGTACCCAAATACTTCATTGTTAACTAAAATAACCATATTTAAATTATTTCTGCATCAAAGATTATTTCATTTTTGGTTTTTACTCAGATGTATTGTAGACTTGATATCTATATTAATATTCTTGGCTTTGTCATATGTCTTAGGCACTTCTGTTTCTATTCCACGTTAATTACATTTCCAATACATTTAAAACATCCTTACACTTCAGTGCATCTCATATTGGGTCAAATATTTCTCTCACTAACTCCAGTAAGATTTCTAGTTTCTAACATTTTGAAGATTCTCCAGGTAACTTTATTAAGTTTTCCATGACTTACCTTGAAATAGCCTCTTTTAAAAGATTTTTTATCATTGTATTTGAATAAAGTTAGTGCTTACTGTTGACCATTGACCATTGCAAAGTGAGAAAATGCCTTTATGAATATGTGTGTTTTCTTCCATTTTTGGTAAAACTTTTATAACTAATTCTACTTTGTTTTCCGATTAGTCCCTCCCTCAGAGAAAACAAAATAAAAAATCCCGATAGGCAGCAATATATTTATCGGTGCTGTTGGAAATAAATGTTCTTGAGAATGCAACAAAAAATATGTACAAATTTTTATAAAAGTACATTGGAGAAAAAGTAAAAACATTTAAAATACATCCACAGTTTGCCATTTAAATGAACTTTAAAAATGAGGAGGGGAGCTAAGTATATATCACATTTATAGGTAAATTCTTCAAAAGAAAGAATGTTTATGTAATATTGAATCTGCTATGGACCATATAACCATTGCAGAGCATATGTTCTTTGGAAATAAGAGAACATAAACCCACTGTATAGATGAAAATAGCAAAATTTGGAATCACATGAGAGAAATGCTCAACTTCTAAACTTTAACGGATCCATAATGAACCGGCAAACTGAGAATTAACACCTGTTCTGGATCATTATTCCGAGTGAAGTGCCAAGTGGAGACTTGTTTATTGTGGGAAATGCTATTATTCTTCAAGGTCAGTTGCTAACGTGTATCATTTACATAAATGTTTCTATTAGCAGCCCCATATTAATTTGGGGGAAAAGGTAGAGTATGATGCATTTGCCAACTTTTTCTGCTAGCATAAATTGGGAGAATTATTTATCCAGAGTTGCTGACCAAAAAATATCTACAGCAGTAACTAGAAAAATACTACCTCAGAATAAGGTGGTGACAGGGGGACAAAAAATGTCTATCCTTCAGCCTTGTTCAGGAATATATTGGGTGCCCGCCATGAGGACAGCAAGGGTGTTGAAAGAATTGTCTCAGTACTTTTCAGAAGGGACCGAAGCAAGCAAATGAGACTTACTGATCGTCCTTCCCCTCTGTAGACCAGAAATACATGGCCAAGTGCATTCTCAAACTGTGACACCCAGAGTGAAAGTCCGTAATCGATGTATGCCTAAATAGCAATGTGTCCCCCACACATACCAATGACAAGTTTAAGAGCTAGGAAGCAAAAAGTGGGTCAGGAAGGAAGGAAGGAAGGAGGAAAGTAAAGTGGTAGGTACATTAGAGGAAGTGATAAATTTCTGTCTCTTCATATAATAAGCACCCGGAGGACCATTGTTCAGATAGTTCCATACTGATTATTTCAGAAGCCAGTTAAGTATAGAAAACCTGAGGAGTAGTTCCCAGTTAGAAACAGTTTAATTCTATCAGTTAAAGAACTTCATGCATTTTTACGGTTCTTTGAAAGAATCCTTTGTTCCAATTAAGTCTTAACTTTGTTAGAAACGTTGTTCTCTTCAAAGTAGCCATATATGAGATCTTAAAAGTTACCTACTTCAACTTAGAGCCACAATCTGAACAAAGCATCTTTATAAGAAAAACTTAATGCCTTTTTTATATAAAAGCATTCATTGCAGCTGTAGAAATGTGGTCCTTTACTGATGCTCAGAATGTAAAGAATTATGAAGAAACACTCTTTGCATCAACTTTATTCTTTCAAACCCTTTTAAATATGTATCTTGCACAAGTCAATATGACAGATATCTTGAGAGATGTGGACATACAAAATATGACCCTGATCTCAAAAGAGGCAAAGTCTCATAGAGGAAATGGTATCTATACCTGAGCAATGACAGCTCAAAGTTGAAAGTTTACAGAACATAAGAAACAGAAAGATAAATGGTTATGTAAATTCAAAGAAAATAGGAAGTTTATGAGAAGGCCCAGACAAAAAGAAAATTTTAGCTGCTGGAAATAATGGTTAGTAAGCAAGCTTTCAAAAGATTGCTCCCTTGAGGGCCGCCTGGTGGTTCATTCCCTTAAGCATCTGCCTGGGCTCAGATCATGATCCCAGGGTTCTGGGATCGAGCCCCACAATGGGCTCCCTGGTCAGTGGGGAGCCTGCTTCTCCCTCTTCTCCCTGCCTGTGCTCTCTGTTGCTATTTCTGTCGCTATCTCTGTCTGTCTCTCTATTTCAAGTAAGTAATAAAATCTTTAAAAAAAAAAAAGTTTGCTCCCTTAGAACAACAAAGCAAACACCAAGGTAAAATGAGCAAAAGGAGGGTGGAGCGGCTCTGAAAGAGAGGAAGTAACTGAAAACCAAAGAAGAGACTGGTTATTGTGAGTGACCTCACAGCCCTCAACTCTTTCTATGGCAATTCCTGAATATCCTTTTCTGACCAGTATCTGCTCTCCTCCTGTGTTTTGCTTCCCTTTTTTTAGAGATGACTGTCCCCTTTCTTCAAAACACCCTGTCATCAGAGGGGAGGGGGGTGGGGAAATGGGATAGGCCGGTGACAGGTAGTAAGGAGGGCACATATTGCATGGTGCACTGGGTGTTATATGCAAGTAATGAATCATGGAACATTGCATCAAAAACTGGGGATTTACTGTATGGTGACTAATATAACAAAATAAAAATTCTTAAAAAAACAAAACAAAAACAAAAACACCCTGTCAGACGTAAGAAGCTGGAATGAAGTAATCCAGCTCTCCAAACTACATTGTTTGAATATGGATGGATATTTCAGGAATCACTGTAAAACTTCTTTGTTCCTTGCCAGTCCTTTTATTTAGGGCTCATAAATAGTGGTAAGGTTCAAACAGAATCTATTATAATTAAAACAATCAGTCACATATTTTGACTTTCTTTAGCAAACAACCACCTCTGAAGCAGTAGTGAGGAGACAGATGTTAGAATGGGAAAATAAATCACAGAAAGAGAGAAAGGGCTCCTTCTATTGAGTCACTAATATTCTATTGTTCTATTGCACCTTGTTTGCTCTCTTCGAAGCCCTTATGTTTGAAGCAACTCTGCTTTCATGTGTTTATTTACTCATTTTCTGAGAGGCTTTTTTATTAGGTGGTAAATTCAGTGAGGGTTATTATTTATTTATTTATCAATCATCATCAGAACACTGCATTGAGCTGGAAACATAGGAGTTCATCAATTACTTGCTTAAAGAATGATTTGTATTGAGGGCCTGTGATGGTTGAAATGGTTGTCCTCGAGATTCAGGCTGGGAGTGACCCCTGAAAGTCTAGAGAAAGAAAGGGAATTACCATTTATCCATGACCTACTATACATCTCAATGTGTACATTTTTACCTTTATGTAATCTTCACAAAATATGTTAAGGATAAAACATGTTTTACTCTTTCTTCTTTTTTCCCTGTGAGTAAACTGAGCTTAGAGAGCTAGAGAAATGTGTTACCAAATTACACCACAAATAAAAAGAAGAGCCATGACTCTGGGATTTTATACTCACGTTATACTGGCTAAAAAATTCTAATTTAATTGCGGGCTGATTTCCAGGGATTAGTGAGAAGTCAAATAGCAGGGTAGAAAATGGTGGGAAGATGTGAGGAGAATAATGCTATCATACTTGTATATTAGGTTGGACCATGTGAAATTGCCATTTTTGTTTTCATTAAAACTGAGTGATACCAGTGCTTTCAGAAAGTTCAGCTTACACTCCTTTTTATGACAGCGCCCTGCTTCTTGTTGCTGTGGTCCAAGAGAACAGTGTGGTAGTAAGAGTCATGGAGTAACTTTCACAATTAACTGAAATAAACGAGAAAGTCAGGAGAGTTATGCTTGTCAAAAGCTTGCAAGGGAGCGTGCTGTGAGTCTCAAAAATCTGGACATCGATGGCCCTAAAAACGCTTGCAAGGTACTTTAAGGTGAGGTAGCTTTAAATGAGGGTTTGAAGTGAAGAAAATTAAGAAGGAAGAAACTCTATTTCAAAAGTGCTGTTTTAGAACATGCATACAGAATATAACATTATATAAATGGTATTATATAATGTCATTATATATATTATTTATGTATTATATATTACATATATTTATAACATATATAATAGTGTGATCATATGAAACTGTACCATCCAAGCTTTCCAGTATAGGTTAATTTTGTTGTAACCTATTTTGTTTACTATCTATATACAATAAGAAAAATATAGAACATAAATCTTATGTTCTTTCTAAGATCAGATAACACATATAAAAATAGAAATTGGGGGTAATTATACATTTTACATTTTTTCTTTTAATTCGTTGGGTTTACAGTATTTGAAAAGGTGTCTGAAAGAATTCTGTAATATATTTAAATGACTCGTAGATTGTCATCTATCTCTATCACATTGCTAAGTGTAGCTAATTACAGGAAAGAGAAATGGAAAAAAAAGTACTTAAACTTTGAAGGCGTGTTTCACTTCAGTAAGATGCCTTATATCTGTTCAGTTGTGGGTATTAATAATTTCTGTCACTTATTATCATGGGTTCTTTTTCACTCACAGCTACAAAGACTTGACAAAACATTCTCATTAAATTACAACACATTCTGGTTCATTTCTTGGATTGGTTTGAAGTGAAACTTTAAAAATGATATATTAGAAATTAGGCATTATCACTATCACATTAGATAGCTCTCTGGAGGGATTTTTCTTCAATTTGAGAGGAAAAAATTTAGATTTACAGAAACATTGTAAAGATAGTACAAAGTTCACATAAAAGTCTTATTCCTTCCCCCCCCCCTTATTTGCACCTCACGTTGTTGTGGTACAAATTAACTTCTGTCAAAATTTATAAACCAACATTGGTAATGACTATTAACTAAACTCCAGATGTTATTTAGATTTTGCTGATCTTTTCACTAATGTCCTCTCTCTTTTACAGGCTGCAATCCACACCGCATTGCATATATTAATCGTGTCTCCCCAGTCTCCTCTGGTCTGTGATGGTTTCTCAGTTTTTCCTTGTTTTTCAAGACCCTGACATTCTTGAGGAGTGCTACCCACATGCCCTGTAGACTGTTCTCCACTCTAGATTTGTCTAACATTTATCTCATGATTAGATTGGGCTTATGGCTTTTAGAATGAGTACCAAAGAAATGAATTGCCCTTCTCATCTCATCCTATCCTGGTGTACGTGATATCCATATGACATCACTAGTTAAGGTAGGTGTTTGCCGGGTTTCTCCCTTGTAAAGTTACTATTTTTCTATTTCTAAACCTGATTCCTCAGGAGCACATCTTATGTTCAATCTATTTCTAAGGGGGGGAGGGATCAAAAAAACCTGTCACTGTGACACACTTATTTCTGGCAAGGCTACCTTGCAACTGGCCTCAAAAAATATTCAGATGCACCTTAATTTCAATACCCTCTGTGTGTGTGCATGTGTATGTGTGAGTGTGCATGGATAGATAGGTAGATGATAGATAGATGATAGATAGATAGATGATAGATAGATAGATAGATGATAGATAGATGATAGATTGATAGGTGATAGATACATAGATAGATAGATGATAGACAGATACAGATACATGTGTATACGTGTGTGTGTATATATATATACACACATCCACATATCTGTGTGTGTGCACTGAAATTTGGGGAAATTAGTCCATGGGATAATTGACCTAATCCAGTTAGAGTCATTTTTATTAATCAAGACTGCTACAGAGAAAAAAAAAATTATAAATCCTTTGTGGATTATCTACTTTTCTTGAAAAATAATTTTGAGTCTACCACAGAATCCAAGAATATTCCATTAAAGTAGATCTACATAAACAAAGTTAGAAATGTAAGTCTCCCTCAGATATCAATTGGGCAATTAAAAAATTAAAAAAAAAACACACAAAAAAGCTGTTTACCTGCTATGAAAAACATTGAGACCAAGGATTCCATGAAAAAATCTGTTCTTGGTCCCGTCTGAATCCAATGAGGTCATCCTCTCTGTACCCCATCACCCTACACACCCTGTACACATGCAGGAACCACACTCCACCTTCTTCTGGAATCACTGGTGTTTTATTTCACTAAGGAGATTCTGAGCTTCTAAGGGATAGGAACAATGAGCCTGACACATAGCAAATATTTAATTGTATTTATGCTCACTGAATAAAGGAATAAATATCCTATAAAATCACCATTAGAAAACATTTAAGACTCTACAACAAAATAGTGTTTATGTTTATATTCAATGTCTTTTTCTAAATGCATCATACAATTTTATCTTCCCAAAACACAGCTAATAAGATTGCCAGTGCAGCACATCTGATTCTAATAACATTAGCCCTGGATTACTTTTTTTTAACTCTCTGGCAGTGAAGGCTGTCTACCTTCTTCATGTCCTACTGATTTCCTCTAAAGTTGGGGTCTACTTTGCAGCCTTCAGCCAGCACCTATTTTAGTTATGCTCCATTATCTGAAAATTAATGCACAGCAACCATGGTGGGCTCAATGAATCTACCTTTAGTTTGCTGTGTTCCTCTGCAGGAATCTCATTACCCCTCTGTCTCTGTGAAGTCAATAACTGCAGGAAGTTTCTGCTGCAGAACAAAGTTCATTCAAGCCTGTTAACTTTTCTGTTTGTTCCCTTCTTAAAGAGATGTTGTTTTCTCTTCATCTGTCTTCTACCCACCAAGAATCCTGGTATTAAATACTGAATCTTTTCCGTGGGAGTTTATGTTACATTTTTTCAAGTTGTCTTATGTTAGAATGCTACTAACAATGAATATCTTTTTTGTGAAATAAAATTGAAAGTTAAATATCTGATATATGGTAGTTCACTTAGATGCAGAGTGTTAGGAGGCATATAAATCTTAATTTCATATATTCCATCTCCCCACTAATGCTTGACTACCTTCATAACACTCTAGGAAAATAGTTTCCTACTACCTAAGTTCTCCAAAAAAAAAGGCCAAAACATGGGCTTAAGAATAAAACCTGCTAGTTTTTTACAAGAAGATAACTCAAAAATAATTAATGTGTACTAAAATATTCTATAATTACATGGAGATAAAACTAAACTGTGTTATACTAGGTTGAGAAACTCATCATGTAGAAAGGGATAATGACATGGAAAAATCAAATGCCAATAATATGATATGACATGATGCAAATCCTTCAAGTTTCATTAGGTTGTTATAATATTAATATATAATTAGTTGGGACTATATTTTTTTTTTTCTCTAAACACATGAACCAACAAGATCTATTGTAAACCAAAATGGTGAAGTTACCAAAAGATAGTAGACTTCCAGAACAGGGATGCAGCTGACCTATAAAGAGACCAGAACCAGGGCCAAAATTGTTCTCAGGATCCTGGGGGTCCAGGCAGCCAAAGTTCACAGAATGAGTAAAGATTGATGTCTCCCTGGTTCCTGGCTACGTTATTTACATTTCAATGATCTGCGTAGTTTGTGTCAGATGTCCACTCTGTTCTAATCAACATTGTCCAAGAGGTGGGACCACTTAGCAAAGATAAACCATGGTTTACCATAAACCATTATGTGTGCAAGGAGAAATTAAGGGTATCATTTTGAACTGGACAGATCCTCTATGAAGTGATTATTACAATCCTGAAGTTGTAATGGCTCTTGATACCGCTGGCTGGATGGAACATTGGCCCCTACAGAGTTCCTCTGCCTAAGATAATTTTGGAAGTCTCCCAGGAGTGTCTTATCTCCATCCACAAAAAGAGTTATGGTTACTGTTATATGTTGCAGTCAACCAAACCAGGACTTTGTGGCCAGTGGCTTCCATAGCTTCCATAGAGTTGCCAGCCACAACAAAATACCTTGCTTCATCAGTTCTGCTCAGCCTCCAACACTCACACAACCTTAGTCTTCATCAAGTTGGAGTTGTCCTGCCATTACTGATATGAGCACTAGCCAAGCAGGGATATAGCAGTTTTTGGCCCTGAACTCATTGCAGGGGTCATGCTCTGAATGGGGTCAAAGCATTTCCACTGGCCTCTCTCTCCAATACATAGATCTCTGTTTATTCATCCTGGCTATTAATATTCTTGTGAAATGCAAAGGAACATTTTCCTCCCTACCTGATTTCTCTCTTAGGAAGAGGGTATAGCAATGTATTTAAAGACAGATATTTATATATATAAATATTTTCATGTTTATATATTCAGCCTTTTACTTATCTCTCATTGTGCTATTATCTTCCAGAGCCATTATCATTTTACAACATAGGAAATGGAATATTTCCTAATTTCATAAGCTGAATGGATCCACCCTGTTTTATATATATTTTTATCTGTATCTTTCTCTGCTTTCTTTGATTATTATAAATACTGAATGAGACAGTGAATATGAAAGTGCTTCAAATCCATCAAGTTACATAATCATAAATATTTATTGTAAGAAACCCCTGTGAAGATCATATCTTCCTTTTTCATATCTAATCAGTCAAATTTTCTTCCTAATATTAAATTAAAATATGACTTCTCCCTACTTCGTTGAGAAGCTATTGATAAAACTTTCCTCCGAAAAGTGTATGGTAATCCTCAGACAGGGAACGTTCTAAGGAGCAGTATCCTCAACATTTCTAGAAATTCAAGAAAACTTTTGCATTTGGATCCTACTTCTTTGTCTCAAATCTTTCCATCAGTGTTCATGTCTCTGAATTAATTGCTAACAAAACAGGCCAGAATAGATATGTCATTATCCATTTTTTTGAACTAGGCAAGGGAAATCACTAACTTAGTCACTCAAGACAGTCAAACATGAGACCCCAATAAAATATCTGGAAAGAGAAACTACAAAATCTGACAATTCATAAATATATTCAATTTCATTTGTAGTACGTGAAATCTTTACTCTAATGTTAGCAAAAACAAAACACAACATTCAACGCTGGCCCGTCTGGGTGAGGTTATCATTCACCATTTGTTGACATATAAGTTTATTCGGTATTTTCATGAAGCAGTTTACAAATGTGTGCTAAGGGCTTCTAAAATGTTCTCCTTTTTTGAAGCAGTTATCACAGTTGAATAACTTTTTTCTAAGAACAATCCAAAATGCAGGCAAAGATTTATGATAGTGCATTATTTACAAATTTTAAGAATGAAATTAAATCTTCAACATTAGAAAAATAATTAAAATGATCACATTTAATCCATATAATGAAATATCTTTCAAATATTGGAATTATGTTCACAAAGCATTTCAATGAGATAGGAAAAATTATCAGGAGTACTTGGTCTCCTTATCCCCAGTGGAAGCAATCTCCTGATTCCCTGGAGAGAAGTGATCTACCCACTCTTCTCAGCAGAAGCAGGGTCCCCACCCCCAGTGGTAGCAACCTTGCTACCCCTATCTGGGAAGATTAACTATGCTTTACCTGAGGAAATGGTAATGGCCTCCAATTGCCATGCAAGACAATGCAGATTTTCTTTAGGACCTACCTCCAGCAGTTCTCTTTCTTCTTGACCATAACTAGACTGAAGTCGTTACAGGAGGCCTCTAAACGTGAGGTACAAAGTGTGCTCCATGTAGTTACACTACAAAGGAACTACTTGTTTTCTAATGTATTCAGACAAAAATCCAGTTGACATATATGGGGATGCATAATGAGGATATAGAATAGTGGTGGAAGAAACGTAAAGTTTGATCTGGTCAAATTTATTGGTATGTACTCACTAAACAGAGATTCTGCATTTAATGTTGAAATGCAAGAAGTTAGAAAGAGCTCTAACAGTCTATTTGGTTGGTTGGCTGAAACATGGTCCAAAAGGTGATCCAGAATGAACACACTAGAAATGCCAGTTCTGCCCTGGTTTAATATAGAGGAAGGAATTCAAAGGCTTAGGGAAATAAGAATGAGACTGGATTTATCATTTAAGATGAGTCACCCATGCTGAAAGGGTCTAGAACATACCTTTTACTACAACCATAAGAAATAAAGTCGTGAGGGGAGCCTCAGCTTTCTTAAAAGGCTGTGCGATCACTCTTCTCTGTAAGTCAGACTTCACACTGGGACTTGCAGTTGCTAAATAGAAAAACCCAAAGGCAACAGGAGTTACTGCATCTCAGGTGCAGGCACCAATAGCAGCACTCAAATGTCAAAGGCAAGTGGGCATGGTTCCTGTAATGGACAGTAGAGTCAGAGCTGCAGTCAGAACAGTCTGAATCACCCAGATCTATGCAGTTGGCTAACTAGTTGATCATGGTGTTCTTCAAGTGAAATAAGAATTCAAGTAACTTCTTACTTGGTCCATTAAGCATAAAAGTTCTAGGTCAAATAAATAAAAAGCTAACCTAAAAAATAAACCGAAAAGCCATGTACATCACTCAGTTCCAGGCTAGGGCTGGCTTACAGACCAAGAGTTCCTTAAAATGTATAGTCTTCTTCCTAGTGTTCTCCAAAGGGACATATGGCTTTTTAGCAGGGTAACTGCGCATTTAAGAAAAGGAAATAATTAGACCTTTGGGGGACTATGGGACACTAGCTCTGAACTGATACTAATTCCAGGAGACCCAAAATGTCACTACAGTCCAGCACTCAGAGAAGAGGCTTATGGATATGAGGTGATCAATAGAGTTTTAGCTCCAGTTCATCTCACAGTGCACCCAGTAGGTTCCTGAATCCTACTGGAGATGATTATTTCCCCAGTTCTGGAATGGATAATTGAAATGAACATATTCAGTAGATGACAGAATCCCCACACTCTTTCCCTGACCCGCGGAGTAAGGACCCCTATAATTGAAAAGGTTAAGTGGAAGATATTAGAACTGCCTTTCCATAAGAAAATAGTGAATCAAAAGCAATGCTGCAATTCTGATTGTAGGATTGATGGATTTCAGAGATTAGTACCACCATCAAGAATTTGAAAAATGCAGAGTTGGTTAGTTCCACCATATACCCACTCAACCCTCCCTTTGGCCTGTGCAGAGAGGCAAGATGGCCCTTGGAAAATGACAGTGGATTACAGCAAACTTAACCAGATAGTGACTTCAAACGCCACTGTTGTACCAGATGTGGCTTTACTGTTTGAGCAAACTACCATGTCCCCTGGTATTTGGAATGCTGTTATTGATTTGGCATATGTCTTTTTCTCCATTCCTGTCAAGAAATCCACCAAAAGTAGATAGACCTTTCCGGATTGGTGAACATCATAAAGAAATTTGTGTCCCATGAGAATATGCACCATAGGGTGACCTCAGCTGAGAAGGTTCTTAATCATCAAGTGGAGAAGGTGGCCTGTTCTGTGGATGCCAGTTGTGTGGAAAGTAGTAGTTCACCCAAGGGCTCATGAACAAAGTGGCAGGGATGAAGGTTATGACTGGGTTCAACAACATGGCTTCCAATTACCAAGTCTGACCTGGCTATGCCCACTGCTGAGTGTTAATCCGTCAGCAGGAGAGACCAACACTGAGTCCCCGATATGGCACCATTCCCAGGGTGGTCAGCCAGTTCTCTGGTGAAAGATTGATTAAATTGGACCACTGCCGTCATGGAAGGGGCAGGACTTTGGTTTTACTGAAACAGACACTTCCTCTGCATTCGGATCTGTGCTTCCTGAAATTAACATTCCTGCCAATACTACCATTTGTGGATTTACAGAATGCTTTATCCACTGTTGTGATAGTCCACAAAACATTACTTCTGATCAAGGAGCTCACTTTACACCAAAAGAATTGAGGCAATAGGCCCAGGCTTATGGAGTTCACTGATCTCATATTCCCCACTATCTTGGCTTGACAGAATGGAGGAATGGCCTCTTTAAGACTGAGTTAAAGTTGTTAATGGGTCCACCTACACTGATTCCTTTAGATCAACATTTAATCACAAGAATTTCTACCCTCTCATTAGCTGAGGACAAACCTGACATGAATATTTAAGAGAATATGCAACAAAGAAAGGTATGCCTTCTAAGAATGGCTATATTTATTAATTCACTTCATAAATTAGGCTACTTACACCAGACATTCTACTTTCTGTGCTGTGCTACTCAGAACAGCATTTAGCAATAAATTAGCCTTTGGTAGAAATCTCCTGTGGGCTTTACTTGTTTGAGCTTTTAATTAAATTGCTGAAAGCAAACAATAATTCCCACCATATTTTATGAGACTGTTCATTCCATAAAACAATGAATCTAGCTCCTGCTTTTAACTGAAAATCACCTCTCTCAACAAAAATGTTTTTAGCCCTTTGCTCTCACACAAATAATAGTAAAGGGAACATTCTTTGACAAAAGTCTATTATAACAACAAAGATAGAAAAGATGAACACTTTCTTGAAAAATATTATAAAGTAAGTTTTGCTCTCAACTGAAACCAGGTCTCCATGTTCAAATTTTATATCCCCAAATGCCTTGAATGTTTTTCTTTCTTATTACTTGTGCTTTCCATTTGAATAATAAACAACATTTAATAATTCAAAGAAAAGTCTCTGAAAAAGTGACTTCAGAATTGAAATCTGACTACGCATGCAAAACACAATGCATTTGGTGGAGCTGACTCTAAGAAAACATGACAAACTATCACATAATACCAGACATGATCAAAGTATCAGATCTTAACTCAAGAAGTGAAATTCCTTCAGGATGTAAATCAGGTATTGTGTTCAAACATATTAGCTCTTTATTGTATTGCACCATGTCTCAACTATTCATGTCAGGTTTGTCCTCAACTAACAGAAGGATAGAAGATTTTGTGATTAAATGTTGTTTTTGAGGAACAAGTGTAGGTGGACTCATTAACAATAATAAGGCACACTAAAAATAGCCTACCGTTTGCTCTGGTTAGTCCCCAAGGTGGGACGGACAAATGTTACACAGCTTTTCTTACTTAAACTATTTCTCATTGGTACTTCAAAGACTGTTGGAAGCTCAAAACAAAACAAAAACCCTAAACGAAAAAGCACGATTAATTTCAAATAAATCTGCAAAATGAAATAGTGAAATTGTGTAATTACTCATTTACTCAACATTATCCCCATCAGGCAATGTCCTCAATACTATCCATCAATACTATGTATAATAAAGTGGCAGAGAAGTACTAAAAATAAAAACTTGAGACAACTCCAAAAATACAGAAACTCAAGTAAATTACACAATAATAAATATAAGACAAAAGTAATTAATGAGACATATATACACTATATTAAATTATATATATAATATATAACCTATGCAAAAACCAGGATATTGAGAGAAACAAAATAGCACTAGAAGGTTTTAATTTATTCTTCTCAATAGATCAAATATATCTAAATTTAGCAGGTACCTCAATAACATTCCCATACATAAACGCAAATATGTGTGTGTACATATATATGTATATGTAGTGCATATATGTCTGTGTGAGTGTATGCATATCTACGTCTATATATATACACATACTCACGCTTAATTCAAAAACATTTAACTGTTAAAAAAATTAATTGTTCACTTGGGTATTTAAAAGAAATTATGCATTTATTCTACAAGTATTTTTGTTACCTACTATGTGCCAGCACTCTCTAGGCTTTAGAAATGAAGTGTTGAAGAAGACAGATGAGTCCATTGTCCTCATGAAGCTTGATTCCACTTGGGGCAAAATGATAGTAAGTAAATAAGATTATGATAGTGTGCTATTGTGGAAATAAATGAGAGAGATGATAGAGCAATCTCATGTCAGCTGGAAAGCGTGACCTATTCAAAAATGGTGCTGAGAAAATTTGCCATCTATTTTTTCTTAAAGATGTTATTTATTTATTTGAGAGCAAGAGAGCATAAGCAAGGAAGGGGAGGGAGGAGGAAGGACAGAGGAAGAGAAAGAAGCAGACTCCCCACTGAGCGGGAAACCTGACTCACCTGGGCTCAAATCCAAGACCCCAGGATCATGACCTGAGCTGAAGGCAGACAGCTTAACTGACTGAGCCCCCCAGCTGCTCCTTTGCCATCTCTTTAAACTAAACTTTGTCTGCCTCACATGATGTACAAATTTTGTATGAAGTGCTAAGTATAAAAACAAAATTAGAAGAGCTTTAGATTACAGGAAAATATTTTCACTTGCAAGTTGAAAAGGTCAAAAATGATAAGATATAAACAATATATATTTATTTGTTTATGTATTTATTTGTCTGACAATATGAACTTATGCTTTCTGAAGAAAAACTGTACCATAAACATTTTTTAATCAACAGATGAGGATAATACACTTGTTACATTTAAAAAGACAAATTCTAGTGCCAAGAATATGTTAAGAATTAGCCTAAAATGACAAGAAAAGAAAAAATAGAATATTAGAAAAATAGGAAAGGTTATGATGAAGCAACTCATAAAATAATAAATATAAATGCCTAGCAAACATTTGAAATCATGTTCAAACGAAATTATAGTAATTTTATTGTAAATATCACATAAAAACTTAAGAAAATTGTTGAGAAGTTATGAGGCTTTCAAAAAAGAGCTGAATCAATCATTAGTCTTGGGACAGCAAAGAATTCAGGACTTCACAGTATCTGCATTAAAAATACCTTTTAAAGAAACTCACCTTGAGTTCTTTCACTGAAAGAAATAATAGCTTCCAATAGTTCTGTTTTTGTTTCTTTTGTTTTTGTGTTTGTTTTGTTTTTTGCCATTCCACTTGAGAAAAGATGTTCAATCTTACAGAAGGGATGATGAGGCAGCCTCTTGGCCATACCCAAGCGACAATGTGTATCTAGCAGAAGGTTACTCTAGGGAAAACACTGGTTTCCATTACGGAAAAGCAAGGTGGCCCGATTTCAAAGCACACAGAGGAGAAAGATATTAACCCCAAAGAAAATTGGTATCTTTTAAGGATGTGCTATGGGTTACAAGTGCCAAAAATAGCCCATGTTCACGGTACCTTTCCTTTGTGCTGACTTACATCCCCTTCCTTCTCACACTTGTGATTTCCACAATGGCCTCATCTAAAATAATGGAGTTATTTTTCACATGGTACTTTTCAAAATGAGACAAATCTCATTGCTACTATAGTGAACTCTATGTCTAGACACTGTCTACTTCTCTTTTATTTTGACCCAATTCATTTTTTTGTTTTTCTTCATTCTGTGAGTTAAGTGGTAAGTGCTTGAAAAACCACCAACACACTTTAGATACAGTGGAAGAAAGAAAATTGAAAGAGAAAGTTAATTATAATATGTGTAAGTATAAATGATAGAAAAAGGTGCTTTGCGGTGCTAACTTTTGTCACGTGTTCAGATGTCTATAGCTTTTTAAATGATTTTCATCCTTCCCCACCCATTGCATTATAGTCTTGTCTTTGGCCACACCTTGTATTCATCATTTGTTTTCATGCTAACATTAGAATGGAGATGAATTTATTTGATGGATCATTAGCAATATGTGTTATCAGGTGATGACTGGATTTGCTGCAACCAGGAGAGCATAGCTGAAATAGCAGCTTCAGTTAGAGGCCTACTTTAGTAAGCTTATGTAAGAATCAAATATCATTCTGTTAGATCCCCTGGTGTTCTGATCACAATCAACTAGGAGATTTGAATGAGAATATAGTTATAATCATGTTTTGTACATCTTTCAAGACCCTAGCTAGAACGCTATTGTATTATGTTAGAAAGTCAGCCCTTCTTAACAACATCTTTCCTGTCTTAAGGTGTTTTTCCCTGGGGAAATCTCCTATCTCCTATGACTCCTCTATTTGTTTGAGAACTCTGCCTAAATGTTAGTTCCTCAAAAGGCCCCTCTTGATCATCCTTTCAGAAACTGTGTTTCCTACATGTTTTATTCCTTAGCCTGCTCTTTTGTCTTCATAATACTCAGTACTACGTGAGATCATACTGTATATCCACGTTTTTCACTTTGTTTCTCCTACTAGAATGTAAGCTCAATAAGGACAAAAAAAATTCTTAAATTCACAACAGAATTCAAATTGCCAAAATCATGGCCAAGCACAGTGGTTTCTAAAGTGTGGTCCCCAGAACCAGCAGTATTAGTATCAAACAGGGAACTTATTAAAAAATGTACATTATTGGGCCTCACAAGGACCTACTAAATAAATTAGAGACTCCAGTGGTGAGCTCAGCAATCCGTGCTTTATGAAGCCCACCAATTGATTTTACTGCACTCTTAAGTTTCAAACCACTAGTTTGATAACTATTGTCATAGCTTTAGTCTGTGTTCAATAAATATCTTATCTTTAATGTCAATTTCACAAGTCAGGAATTCATTGAATCTTCCCCATTGTTGAAGTTACCTATTTCAACTCCATAATCAGTAACTGAGAAAATTATCCCACATGGGTTTCAATCCTTTTGGATCTTCTAAGATATGAGAGCTAAAATCATTTGACTTCCATGAATTCCTCCATTGACAGTGAGACCACAGTGGCACTCTGACTATGCTGGGATTAGTGTTAGTTCAGATCCAAATCCAGTGGTTTTTAAAAAAGACTTAGCTTTTCTCCTTGCTCAGGACACATGAACATACAAGAATGGCTACAGGTGTCTGGGGGAAGATTAGAATGTCGGCAATGTGCACTTGTATTGTTATAGGAATGTCCTTTCTCAGGATCACTCAACCTTTTCTTAAGTGGTATCTGGGTTTGTAGAACTGAATCAAGGGTGGGAACTAGTTAAAGGATTACAACTCTATTCTGGCAACTCAGCAAATTCCTCTTTTATCAAATATGGGGTTTGTTTTGTTTTGTTTTGTTTTGTTTACTTTTTAATTTTTTTTGGCACTACGAGTCATTAACTGGACTTTTGTACAATGTCATAAGTTTTGTTCTTAGGCGTGTCCTGCTTATTAGCCATACCCAGAGCTTTCTTATTTCTATGAATTTTTAGTTCTCAAATAATATGAATAAAATGAATTGATTGACTCTGTTAACTTAAGCAGTTTTAGATTGGGATCATATTTGGTTAATTTCAGAATTAGCTGGAAAACTAGGGAAAAATTCTGAAAGTAACTGGAGTGTATGCTCTATATAGTTTTATTTTCTTTAATTATCTTTTTATTAACTTTGAACAACATTCATTCAAAGTACCCAAGTATCAGATTGGCTTAGTTTCAGAAAAAAGAATGCAGGACACATTGAAATATAGTACCACCAAGAGTGCAAGAGTAGGAACGAGGCAGTTGCCCAGAAGAAATCCCCACTGCAGTTAGGAAAATAAGAGGAAATTTATGCTCAGGAGCCAAAACAGCAAATGTTCATTAACCCTGTTTGTCTGTGTAGATCACTGGGCAGTAAACCAAGTAGTTGAACATATATAAATACTGCTGAAAAGCTGAGTCTAAAAACATCTTTTTTTCATGGTGCTGCTGGACAGAAAGTTCTTGTATTATTTTAAAAGGAAGACAAGACTGTTTTGTACATGAGTAGCTTGGGGTTTTTTTTTTGTTGTTTTTTTCCTTTCTAAGTTCTTTAAAATGCATTAATCTTCACCACCACTCTGGGAAAGAATAAAGTATTATTATCCTCATTTTTCAAATGAGAAAAACAAGACAGAAAGAGATTAAGTAACTTGCCAAAGGCTAAAGAAGAAGCAAATGTCAGATCTAGGTTAGGGTTTGTGAATTTGAGCAACAATCCCTGTAGCACTTTCCCTCAGTAAGAGCCCTGGTAGAGGTGGGGTGGAGGAGGCTTGCAAATTATGGAGCTTTTCTTGTGCAAATTATTGCCAACTTGTCACCCAAATTCTGATTTTGCTCCTTGAATACAATGGCAGTAAATGTGGCAAGAAGTGTTTCTGCCAGATACACCTCAGCACTGTGGCATTATCCTTTGGCCCAATTTCCACCGGCAACTATTGAAAAGCCCTGAGGTCATTTCTGCTGTGTCACAGAGCTGCAGCGCCCTCTTCTGTACAGACTTCCCACGAACACATTCCCTCCTGAATATTTCAGGTTCTCCTAAAGTACACTCCGGCACCAGTGTGCTCTTCATTTTAGAGCTCAGAGAGTGTTAGCAATTATTTTCCTCATCTCGGTAAATAATTCCCAAATAATCTTTGACAAATTTTACTTTAACAGTAGTCTAATCCATGGGAGCTAATCGTAAATATCGTTTTGCTCATCAGGAAAGAGTTATATAGCATAGGGAGGCACAGTGTCTGTACAAATTTTAAACTTAAATGAGAATAAAAATGAGAAACAATCAATCCCTTGCTGACCTCTAATTTAGTTATAAATTCTATGGCATTCCCTTTCTATTTCTCCATCTTGGTTTCCAGATTTTTAATTTGACTAAGCAAAAAATAAAAGCTCTTCTCACTTTCTGTCTATCATTTTCTTAGATATGGATATTCAAATCCAACATACTGGTATATTGTCACAGCAGAAGAGTATTTATTTAACAATTTAATTATAAGTTGTGTTATATTCTTCTAAATGCAGTGAAAGGAATTTCAAAGTGATAATGATATTAAGGAGGACAAACACAATAGCACCCAGATTGATTTCCAATTTCATCCTTGTCTTTCAAAATAGACATAGATCACTGAAATCAATTGCACTTTGGTGGATAAGAAGGTGTTTCTGGTCTTATTAGTTGATTTCTTCAGAAGATCTTACGTATCTTTTTTAACTTTCCCTTCCCCATTACTTAGAGGATTTACTCTGGGTAAGTACCAAGTACTTAAGATTTACTCTGTGTACTAGGTAATTTATCGGCAGAGCATAGACTCCAGTTACTTTTCCCTCTGTTTATATCTCATTTCTATAATTTACCAGTTATGTGAAATTAAGAAAGCTACTCAATCTCTCAAAACTGCCGTTTCCTGCTCTGTAGACTAGGAGTGACATTTATGACAATCTCATAGACTATGTCAGATTGGTGGAGATAGTGCATGAAAGCTTTTGCCTGTTTCTGGGACATAGTAGGTGCTCACTTCACGTCAACAATTGCAATTAAATCTTATAATAATTCTAAAGTTAGTATTATATTTGTCATTTCAAAGATGAAGAGTTTTAGTGGGCTTAAATGATTTTCTTAAGGTTGCAACTATGCTTAGTCTGTGTCCAAGTCCTTCATTTTATATGGTTATAATAGTTTATTTCCTCTTGGAATTTGTGGTCCTTTGATCTCCTTTGCTTGCACCTAAATCTAGACTTCGGTTTCTTTACCCTTACTCTAATTACCTTAATTGATAATTTTCCTTTTCTGGCTTCGACCTCAAAGTCCTTCTAAAACATGGGCCCATTTTTATCCTCGTACTCTGTCTAGACCTTGACTGTCTTGGCACCTCCCATTCCTCTGCAGGGACTACCCTGAGCTCTGTGAGACCGGGAAATACATCCTGCTTTCTGACAGCCATCACTTCCCTCTATTGGGGAAGCTAAAGGATATTAACTATGGGCCGGTTGAGTGGTTCTCAAACTTTGGCCTGCATCAGAACCAATTGGATGATATCATAGATACAAATTTCTGGCTTCCACCTACAGAAGATTCTATATACCTAAGGTGGACCCTAATATCTTGCATTTCTAGGTTCACAGATGACGCTGATGCAGCTGGTCTGGGAACCATATTTTGAAAACCACTGCTCTCTCTGTCTCTGTCAAAGCTTAATAGAGCACACTTCTCAGAAACATTGGTTTCCTTCCAAATTAAGAAATAGTTGAATTATTCATTAGACTGTCTAACTACAGTTTTCAGTGAGTGCCAGTTATGATCAGCATTTGGAAGTATCAAGTACTTATTAATATTTACACTCCATAGCAAGCTATACAACTATGAATTTGAATGTTGCTAGCATGGTTAGAATACAGTTATTTAAACTTGAAGATAAAAATTGTCTTGTTTTAAAAAGCACCTTACTGTTGAGAAGTTCAAGATATTTTACACTTAGAATTTGCCTCCTCTGGTATGAATATAAGAAATTAATCTTATTGAATTATTTAATTATATTTGCAAAAACAAAGCTTAAACTTTGATTATATTATTACTTTAAAAACTATTGAAACACAACTTGGCATGGTTATGTTTTGAAGATTTATTTCATAGAATATCACTATGTGATCTTAGACTATATTAGTTTGAATCTCTCCTCTTTTAATAAAGTTTCTGTTGGGAATAGGCCTATGAAAGGGTTATTTGTGTACAAAGACAACTTCATTTTCAAGCATATTTGGTGAATTATATGCTTTGGCAATCAAGATTTTATGTTTGTCAGGATATATTATATGTACAGATTTTGAATATCATCCATTTTCAAAGCAGCACAGTATAATGGAGTACTTGATCAGTAACACAGTGAATATAATTTAAACTTCTTTTTATACTTTTTCAGATACTGTGTTTTATTGCAAATAGCCATAACAATTGTAGTGGTCAAAACCAAACAAATCAAAACACAGTTAATATAGATTGATAAATATTAAGATGTTACATAAAATAACTTTATCTATTATTTTAATTTTTTTTCTAATTATTTATATCTCTCATTGCAGTATTTATCTAAATTCAGACCAATGGGATTTTAGGGGCCAAAGGTTTGCTACCAACCTACCATTAACACCATATTAATATGCATGACTCAGATAATGAATAATGGATGCTATATTTGAGCTCATTTCCTACTACAATTTTTTCTCTGCATAATTCTGTGAAAGGTGTGCCTCTGACATTTCTCCACTAAATTAAATGTTTTGAATTTCTTTTTCCTATTCTTCTGTATTTGATTCTAAAACAAAAACATTTCTCCAATAATTTGTGCACAATATTGCATTGTTAAATTAGGGAAATAAAATGGGATTTAAATTTTAATTAAAGCAAACATCTGAGCCAAATGTTATATAGCTTATTAAAGTAATATTTATGAACTGATTGTGGGATATAGCAGTTAATTACTGCAGCTCACATTATACAAAAATCAGTCTAAGCTTTCCATTTATTATAATTGTATTCACTCATTCACTTTCTTGTTCACCTATGTAAAAAGTTTGACTCTTCTATGAGATCAACATATGATGTAATATGTTCTTTTGAATTTATAGCATAATCTAGAGAGTACTTCATACTTATTATACGACTACTTAACTATGTCATATTTCTATCTCAAAAGGTCTACTTTTGCCAGACCTTAAGATCCACTTTTTCATTCATTTATTCTTTCATTCATCCATGCGACAAACTTCTGCTGAATGCCAACTCTCAGTAAAGCATTATTTTGGCTGAGAAAAGAATAATGCATTTGTCAAGAAATGATGTGTACATAGTTACTCTAAAACACAGTAAATTGTGAAGCTGTATAAGAAAAAAATTAGATCAAAAGCTACTTAAATTCACAGGAAGAGGCTGAATTGTGCTGGAATGTTTAGTATTTAGGTGCTACCTAAATCTGGTTTTCATGGTAGGAACTGCATGGTACTTTGCGTCTCTAAGACATTACTCCATTTACAGGTGTTCATTTGATCCAGAGATAGGCAGTGCTTTAGAGAAATTACCTATAATTCCCAGAACTCCCAGCATTGAAGTAGGATTGCCTCCGCAGATGAGGAAAGAAGGTCATAGAGATAAAACTTCCAGGCTTCTAATCCTCATGCAGGTGATATTCCCACTGGTACTTGCTGCTCTTTCTTTAAGAGCATTTTCTGCAGAGAAAACTTATACGGGTTACTCAGGAAAATTAAGATCAAGTGGAGATCATCTTGCTGTAACCCTGAATCCCTGAGAACTGCCTTTAAAATGTGTATAGTCATGTAGGATGGAGCTTTATTTATTAGCTTTGGTTGGAATTTAGCTACTGATATTTGAGCTTTCAGGTATTAGTCTAAGGTGAATTTATGACAGTTAGTTTTGTTCGACTATATAATTTCTGTTTAATTTCAAAGGTGGATGTGACAGTGCCGTAGAATTGCATCATTTCTTTCTGAATATTCACCAAGACTATTTTTTTCAACACTATCCATGTTTTTAAATATAAACTAAATACCGTTGCAGCAGTATTTCAAATTTCCTTTATTTTGGGAAAAATAAGAAATATTATCTAAAGTAACATTAAAACAAATTGAACTTATCTTCCCCGTGCCATTTCCCTCTAGAGATTACTCTTGAGCTACTACATACTAATATTAAATATGAAGGTTTAATTCAACATGCTGGTAAACATGACTTACAGGCAGAATTTGAACAACTGCATATCCCAATGTAGAGTGATACGTGATGACTCTTTTATTGAATTTGTCATGTCTTTTAGTTTAAATCTCACATAGTAGCAGACATAGTTTTACAAAAATGTATTCACATTTTATAGGCAATGCAAGGAATGAAGCTAGTTCAACTTCATGTCTTAGGGAATCAAAATATTTACACTTCTGATTTATTTTGATCACCCAATGGAGGCATGACTTATACTTACCTTAAATTTTTTTGAGTAAACGTTTAATCTACTGAAAGAACTCCAAAGCTGTGATATAACATTAACTGAGATAGTTTCTCTGATGTTTTTAATGCATCCATGTGTCAATGAGCTATATACAAAGATTATCCTTTTCATGTTGTTTTATTATGAATTAAATGCCAGTTTCTTCAGTCCTTACTCAGTGATGACTCACTATAATTTGTTGGACTTGTTTAATTTACTTATAAAAGTTTCCATTTACAAACCTTTTTTAAAAAATGTGTGTACACCTTATAATCTTAGATTAATAAAATACTGCTCTTTCTCACCTTTTATAAATAATAAATAAAGGGAGCCCATTAAAGATAGTGCATAATACCAAATAAATAAAATAAACTACTTTGAGTCATAAGTAAATATAATTATGGTGAAAAAAACTTTTTTTAAGATTTTATGTATTTATTTGTCAGAGAGAGAGAGAGCACAAGCAGGGGGAGCAGCAGGCAGAGGGAGAAGCAGGCTCCCCGCTGAGCAAGGAGCCTGATGCTGGACTCAACCCCTGGACCCTAGGACCATGACCTGAGCCAGGCTTAATGGACTGAGCCATCCAGGCATCCCGTGAAAAATCTTTTAAACTGTGTAGAATAAGAAGATCCCATTTTAATACAATGTTACACAAAATGGAATAAATAATGCTATCTTTCACTTAAAAGAAACTTATTTTTATTTATTTTAAAAGTTTTTATTAAAATCCCAGTTAGTTAGCATATGGTGTTATATTAGTTTCAGGTGTACAATATAGTGATTCAACACTTATAACATCTGGTTCTCCTCACGACAAGTGTACTTGTGAATCCCCATCACCTATCCAATCCATTTTCCCACCCACCTCCCCTCTGGTAGCCATTTGTTGTCTATAGTTCAGAGTCCTTTTCTTGGTTGGTCTGTCTCTCTCTCTTTTTTTTTCCTTTGCTAGTTTGTTTTGTTTCTTAAATTCCGCATATGAGTGAAGTCATATGGTATTTGTCTTTTTTACTGACTGGCTTATTTGCCTTAGCATAATACTCTCTAGCTCTATCCCTGTTGTTGCAAATGGCAAGATTTCGTTCTTTTTATGGCTAAATATTATTCCCCTCTCTCTCTCTCTCTCTCTCTCTCTCTCTCTCTCTCTCTATATATATATATATATATATATATATCACACCTTTTTTACTCATTCATCTATTAATGGACATGTGGGCTGCTTTCACAGTTTGACTATTATAAATAATGCTGCAATAAACATAGGAGTGCATGGATCCTTTTGAATTTACTGTGTTTGTATTTGGGGGATAGATAGCCAGTAGCAGAATTGCTGGATCATAGGGTAGTTCTATTTTTAACTTTTTGAGGAATCACCATGATGTCTTCCACAGTGACTCCACCAGTTTGCATTCCCATCAACAGTGCACAAGGGTTCCTTTTCTCCACATCTTTGCCAAACTTTCTTGTTTCTTGTGTTTTTGACTTTAGCCATTCTGACAAGTGTGAGGTGATATCTCATTATAGTTTTGATTTGCATTTCCCTAATGATGAGTGATATTGAGCATTTTTTCATGCGTCTGTTGGCCCTCCGGATGTCTTCTTCAGAGAAATGTCTGTTCGTGTCTTCTGCCCATTTTTAATTGGATTATTTGTGTTCTGGGTATTGAGTTTTATCAGTCCTTTATACATTTTGGATACTAACCCTTTATCAGATATGCTGTTTGCAATTATCTTTTCTCATTCAGGTTGTCTTTTAGTTTTGTCGATCGTTTTTTTCACTGTGCAGAAACCTTTTACTTTGATATAGTCCCTGATAGTTTTTGTTTTTATTTCCCTTCCCTCTGAAGACATATCTTAAAAAATGTTGCTACAGGTGATGTCAGAGAGATTGTTGTCTATGCTCTCTTCAAGGATTTTTATGGTTTCAGGTCTCACATTTCTGTCTTTAACCCATTTTGAGTTTGTTTTTGTGTCTGGTGAAATAGAATGGTCCAGTTTCATTCTTTTGCATGTGGCTGGCCAGTTTTCCCAACACAGTTTGTTGAAGAAACTGTCTTTTTCCCATTTATATTTATTCTTCCTTTGTGGCAGATTAGTTGACCATATAATTGTGGGTTTATTTCTGGTTTTTTTGTTCTATTCCATTGATCCATGTGTCTATTTTTATGCCAGTACCACACTGTTTTAATTACTACCGTTTTGTAATATAACTTGAAATCTGGAATTGTGATACCTCCAGTTTTGTTTTTCTTTTTCAGGATTCCTCTGGCTATTCAGGGTCTTTTGTGGTTCTATACAAATTTTAGAATTGTTTGTTCTAGCTCTGGGAAAAATGTTGTTGGTATTTTGATAAGGATTGCATTAAATGTGTAGATTACTTTGGGTAGTATAGACATTTTAATAATATTTGTCCTTCTAATCCATGAGCATGGAATGTTTTTCCATTTCTTTGCATCATCTTGAATTTCTTTCATCAGTGTTTTATAGTTTTCAGAGTATAGGTCTTTTAACTCTTTGGTTAAGCTCGTTCCTAGGTATTTTATTGTTGTTGGTGCAATTGTAAATGACATTGCTTTCTTAATTTCCCTTTCTGCTGTTTCATTTTTAGTGCATAGAAATGCAACAGATTTCTGTACATTGATTTTTGAATCCTGAGATGTTACTGAATTTATTTATCAGTTCTAGTAGTTTTTTGGTGAAGGCTTTAGGGTTTCTGTGTATATTATCTTGACATCTGAATATAGTGAGAGCTTTACTTCTTCCTTACCAATTTGGATGACTTTTATTTCTTTATGTGGTTTAATTACTGTGGTAAGGACTTCTAGTATTATGTTGAATAAAAGTGGTGAGAGTGGACATCTTGTCTTGCTCTTGACCTTAGGGGCAAAGCTCTGTTTTTCACCCTTGACTACCATGTTGGCTGTGGGTTTTTCATATGAAGTCTTCATTATGTTTGAGATATGTTTCCTCTAGACCCACTTTGCAAGTTTTTTTTTTTTAAATCATGAATAGATGTTGTACTTTGTCAAATGCTTTTCCTGCATCTATTGAAATGATCATATGGTTTTTTGTTGTATTTTTTTTAACTCTTTCTCTTATTGATGTGGCATATCTAGTTGATTATTTTACAAATACTGATCCACCCTTCCATCCTGGGAGTAAATCCCACTTGATTGTGGTGCGTGGTTTTTTTAAATAAATTATTGGATTTGGTTTGTTAATATTTTGCTGAAGATTTTTCCATCTATATTCATGAGAGATACTGGCCTGCAGTTCTATTTTGTGTGGTCTCTTTATCTGGTTTTGGTATCAGGGTGATACTGGCCTCATAGAATGAATTTGGAAGGTTTTCCTTCCTCTCATATATTTTGGAATTGTTTGAGAAAAATAGGTGTTAACTCTTCTTTAAATGTTTGTTAGAATTCGTTTGTGAAATAATCTGGTCCTGGACTTTTGTTTTTTAGGAGTTTTTTGAGTACATACTCAGTTTCATTGCTGGTAATTGGTCTGTTCAAATATTCTGGGTGGTTTGTTTTTTTTTTTTTTTCCCTGCTTTAGTTTTGGTAGATTATGTTTCTAGGAATTTATCTGTATCTTCTAAGTTGTCTAATTTGCTGGCATATTAGTTTTCATTATATCCTGTTACAATTGTTTGTATTTCTGTGATGTTGGTTGTTATCTCTCCTCTTTCATTAGTGATTTTGTTTGAATTCTCTCTCTCTCTCTTTTTTTTAATGAGTCTTGCTAGAAATTTATCAATTTTGTTGAACTTTTCAAAGAATCAGGAGCTGGTTTTTTAATTTCTATATCACTTATTTCTGCTCCAATGTTTATTATTTCCTTTTGCTAGGATTGGGTTTTTTTTTTTTCTAGCTCCTTCATATGTAAGGTTAGGTTGTTTATGTGAGATTTTTCTTGCTTCTTGAGATAGGCCTGTAATACTACAAACTTCCCTCCCAGAACCACTCGTGCTGCATCCCAAAGATTTTGGACCACTGTGTTTTCATTTTCATTTGTTTCCATGTAATTTTTTATTTCTTTTTTCATTTCTTGGCTGACCCATTCATTGTTTAGTAGCATGTTATTTAACCTCCATGTATTTGTGCTTTTTCCAGATTTTTTCTATTGGTTGATTCTTAGTTTCATAGCTTTGTGGTCAGTAAAGATGCATGGTCTGATTTTGATCTTTTTGAATTTGTTGAAACTTGTTTTGTGGCCTAAGACATGATCTGTTCTGGAGAATGTTCCATGTGCACGTGGACAGATGCATATTCTGCTGCTTTAGGATGGAATGTTCTGAATATGTCTGTTATTCAAAACCACTGTGTCCTTGTTGATTTTCTGTCCATCGATGTAAGTGGGGTGTTCAAATCCCCTATTGTTATTGTATTACTATTGATTTGTTCTTTTACATTTGTTATTAACTGTTTTATGTATTTGGGTGCTCCCATGTTGGATATACAAATATTTACAGTTGTTATTGGTCCCTTGTTCGATTATACTCTTTATTATTATATAGTGTCCTTCTTTGTCTCTTAATACAGCCTTAGTTTTAAAGTCTACTTTGTTCAATGTAAGTATTGCTACCTGGCTTTCTTTTGACATCCATTTGCATGACAAATGTTTCTCCATCTTTTCACTTTCATTTTGCAGGTGTCTTTCGGCCTGAAATGTGTCTCTTGTATGCAACATATGACAGGTCTTGTCTTTTTTTTTTTTTTTT